>NW_026853526.1:0-18227 GCF_026571515.1 Ruditapes philippinarum | reverse complement strand
AAAAAAAATTAGACGAGGTCTGGTGTTTCTAAATGTGAGGATACATCAATTAATTTATTACATAGATAATACATGTTGGGCACGCAGAGACAATGATTACATAGTAACTTTTTTATATCCTTTTAACTCTAAGAAAAATGTGTGTTATAAATTGCTGAGTGTTTTAAACTTTATATTTTCCAAAACATTATTTTTTCACTTGATAGGAATGAACTGCATTAACAATCATTGATATTAAGAATACAATGATTACATTTTTTGGCTGGAAAACTCATTGTAAATGGACCCCCTCACCTGTAAACGTAAATTGATACACAGAAAAATACAAAAAATACTGTTTTTTCAAATGAGCAAAATCAATAGGATTTTAAATATTAGTGAATAACTTGAAGCTAAAACGAATTTGTATCAATTAATAATCTTTAATATATTTTTCTCACATTTTCCATTTATTGTAAAAGGATATACACATTTCATTAACTCCATTGTTTTTACCTAATTGCATTATTTTCCTCTTCAGATATTTTATAGAAACATGATAGTAGATGTAGATAAAGGTATAAATTCTGTGACATTTCAATGAAAATGTGCCTGATTATATGTTGAACAGCCATTTATTTAGCTTATCTAAATGTGACATGTTAGAAACTTGACAAGGTGTAGACATCTTGTAGAGCGAAAGGGCGGAGCTATCAGTGATTTAGAGAAATGCCTTGTTTTTGGTTGAAAAAAATAATGTTGATCATTAAATAGGTTAATGTTTAATAATACATATTAACAAAAATAATTGGTCGCCTGCCCGCGGCAGGCTTGACCAATTATTTTTGTTAATATGTATTATTAAACACTAACCTATACTTAATGATCAACATTATTTTTTGTCCAATCACATTTTTCAAATTTCTGCTAAGTCTAACTTTGGTTAATGTGTATTAACTAAATAAAATTTACTTAATCTGTCGTCTAACCAGTCTAACAAATTTCAATAATGCATTATATTAGGGAGGAGTTAGACTCTGAATTGTAAAATATCTAAGGTTAGCAAAACAATGCCAACGTAAAAAATTAAGCGAGGTCAGGTGTTCTAAATGTGAGGATACAATCAATTAATTTATTACATAGATAATACATGTGGGCCACGCAGAGACAAATGATTACATAGTAACTTTTTTATATCCTTTTAACTCTAAGAATAATGTCTGTTATAAATTGCTGACTGATTTAAACTTTATATTTTCTAGAAAAGTAACCAAAACATTATTTTCTTTCATTTGATAGTAACTGCATCAACAATCCTTGATATTAAGAATACAATGTTTACATTTTTGGCTGGAAAACTCATCGTAAATGGACCCCCTCCACCTGTAAACCTAAATTGACATACAGAAAAAAGGTCAACTGTTTTTCAAATGAGCAAATCAATAGGGATTTTAAATGTTAGTGAATAACTTAAAGCTAATAACGAATTTGTATAAATTATTAATCTAATGTATCTTCTCACATTTTCCATTTATCTATAAAGGATGTACACATTTCATTAACTCCATTGTTTTTACCTAATTGCATCATTTTCCTCGCTGTTTTTTTTTCCAGATATTCTATAGGTATAAATTCTGTGACATTTCAGTAAAAAATGTGCCCGATTATTTGATAGGGCCATTTATTTAGCTTATCTAAATGTGATATGTTAGAAACTTGACAAGGTGTAGACATCTTGTAGAGAGAAAGGGCGGAGCTATCGGTGATTTAGTGAAATGCCTCGTTTTTGGTTGAAAAAATAATGTTGATCATTAAATAGGTTAATGTTTAATAATATGCATTAACAAAAATAATTGGTCGCCTGCCTGCGGCAGGCTTGACCAATTATTTTTGTTAATACATATTATTAAACACTAACCTATACTTAAAGGTTTATTATAATAAAAATTGATATACTTTATAAACATCAGAACTTTATTGGAACAGTGTTATCCCAAAACTAGCGTAATGTTATATAATACACGATTTGCATAATTCATTTTGTCAACAGTTATACATGTATATCAGTGCGATATAAGATTGTCTCCATTAACCGTTGTTAACTTAAAGTATTAAATAATTGGCCCATTTTAAGTTCATTATAACAATTAGTCATACATGCTGTATCTTTATATCATTCTTATTTTCTCATATTCCTGCTTTAATGAATGTTCAAAAAAAAGAAGAAATTTACGAAATGAAACCCTGTGTATTTATTGAGACAATCAATACATTAGAAGCAATGTATACTGTTTTTGATGTTTAAGGTGGTGGATTTATGATTTTTTGTTTTGATGAGGCTGTTCTTTTTAGTTCATGTCAGACTTTGAAGGCAAGTGAGTAGTTTTGTTAATTTTAATAAATGTGTTCTATATTTAAAGAAGAGAAGGTGTACCTATTACCGAATACCTAAGCGACTTTTAATATTGGTTGGAATTATGAGCAATTAAAGGAAGACAATACCCTCAATAGAAGTGTATACTAGCTCGTGCTACAATTTCGTCAGATACTACTAGACCACTAAATTATATTTGTAGATATGCTATTTTTAAAACAAAATAATCTGTCAAATAGAGAAATAAAGAATCCCTAAAGAAAGCCAAACAAGACAAACTTGAAAATGTTACAGGCTCGATTTGATTGAGCCTGTTCATGGACAGTTCTGTCAAGTGCAAACTACCGTCCAAGCCCCCTAGCACCGGCTTAAGCAGAATTCAACATGGTGAAATTTTGTATTTAGAAACATCCGCGGATGTGTTCATACGGCGGTTATCATGGAATCCTCAATGTGAACTTTCGTGCCATACCATGAAAAGCGGCGTATGGTCCCTAAGTAAAAGAATGCGTGTGCCCTAAACAAGTAAGCAATGGCGGAACTAAATAAAATGGATTTTCGACAGGGGATCAGAGGTAATGTAGCCTGCATATCACAGATATGACGTCAAAAGACAAATTTAAAAAGCAGGCAACATATCCTAAGGATGATTCAAAATTATTCAAGTAGGAACCTGAAAAATGCCAAAAAGTAAAAACTCAAAGTACCACAAAAGCAACAATAATGTCGTGCTGAACTATCTTTAACGATAATAAATATACCATCCCTGATTGAATGTACGTCCTCCTAATTCCGACCAATGATTCTAATTCCGAACATAGGTTATCCTAATTTCGAACATGAGGTTTTATTTTAAAAGCACTGAATAGACAGAAAGAGAATAGTTATTGTATTTCAAGTGTATTCTAAACATTCTAACACTACTGATATCACCCATTTAAGAATGAATAAAATACTAAGTAATACAGTATCAATCAAAGTGTCCCTTATTGTTCAAGTAGTTACTAAAACGTTCATACATGTACCTTATACACCAATACAATATGTAACATATTATAAGTGAAGGGATGTGAAGAACATTTTTTTAGCTTATGGTTACTTCATGTTTTACTGAGTGAATTATGTCTAAAACGTTCAATTTTGGGGTTTCCCGCAGTTTTATCCCCAAAAACCCGTTTGGGAAAATTTTTTCAACTTCCAAAAATGAAAATTTTTTTGCTAACGTTTAAAAAACATTTCAAAAAACATCTTGCCTGTCTTTCCTGTGAGAAAATTAATAGAATTTCCATTTGAATAGAAATATATCTAAGCCAGCAATGATTTCGTTTTAAACACTGGTGAAAAGGAAGTGTCCAAGCAATAAGTGTTTTGTATAATCGTTAAAGTGAACAACATTTAAAGTAATAAATAGCATATTGTTTATAATTGTGTGTTTGCGTGCGTGAACAATGTTACGACCCTTCACTCCTACAGTAAGTGGCACATTGTAAACAGTTTTTAAGTTATTTTAGGATGCACTTGCTTGTCATGCATACAATGGAAATTTCAATCAGATTTTTGTTCGGTATTAGGAATAGTTTTTGAACAGTGTATGTAATTCCCGAATCAGTTATTCAATCATGCAACTTTATAACTAGCCCATTAGTATCACAAAAGATTTGTATACATGTTCTTACCATTTATTTCATTAAAATGCCATTGATGCATAAATATTCAGAATTATATGAATTCAATAAAAGGAGTATGGAAAATAATGTTATAGATAAAATGATATGCAGAAATTAGAAGAATTTTGTTACGAGTGGGATAATGACAAACCAGCAAGGCTCGGCAAAATGTTGCGGGCAATTAAAATTATGTTGATATAATCTTTGTAACATATAACAAGATTAATTATCAGAGTATTAGGAGCATAGTTGGATTTATGTGCAACCGCTCAATATAGGAGATAAAAATGTAAAGTGTTATTATTATACGTGGCCATGTAAAACGATAATGACACAAAATCAACAATTATGATTACGACACATAAAATAATATATTTCGCAAAGCAATATATATATATACACATAGTTTTTAACAGTGGTATAATATGTTGCATATTCAATAAACTGTGTCTTTTACTAATACTTTGTACTTATTACTAAGAAACTTTTTGTTTTAATGCCGAAATATTTTAAATGCTTGAGTTCTTTATGTCCTCATTTTGTTAAAGTGTCTTCCCAACCGTTAGGTTAATATTACTCATTTGCTCTTGCGCATACGAGCTCGACAGCAAGAACTTGTGCAATTTTACGTCAAATTAATTGTTAATTATACGGATCATGTTTAAAATTATTGTGAAATAGAGAGAAAAAAATATCCATAAAGGAAGCCCATCACGGCAAAATTGTAAAATGTTGCAGGCTCGTTTTAATTGAGCCTGTTGATGGACAGTACTGGCAAAAACTCTGCCTTGGAATAGATCAAAATAGGACATAAGGCTTTCTCAAGGATTCTCTATGTAGTTGCTTTGATTGTTTTGTTCTTTTTATGGAAATGTGAAAAAACGTAATAAACCAGTACTTATTATATGCATGGAACACGTGTTCTGGTAGTTCATCATTACAGTACATATATAAAACTTGCGTAAGATAATGACGCACACTCACAGGAAAGCATGTTAACATATTGAAATCATCTTTAATGGAAACTTAATAAACAGTTTAAGCATGATACAAAACCATGATATAAATATAATATGAGACGATTGTATCTCTTCTGTGAGAACTTGAAAAGGGGATTTTTTGTGAAGGAAAAGAGGTTGTTTTTGGATGTTGATCCCCCAAAACGGCTTTTTAAAGGGAAAACGCTTAAATAAAACCCGAAAACAATTTTCTCCTTTATCCAGAAATTTCGAAAAAAAGTTCCCCCCCTATATAATATTTTCCTGTCGATTCGAATGCTTTCATAGATTCTATATAGTCTGGAGGATTTAATTCGGCAAATGCACACAAACGTTTCTGGTCTTTATCCCAAGCCTGAACTACGCCTGTTTCAAATTCCGCTTTTATCTCTGGATGAACTCGGCTGATCTGTGCTATTGCTTCACTGATACACGTCTTTACAGTATCTTTACCAAACTTAACAGCACTGTCTTGTAATGTGTAGACAGTTAGTATTCCTCGAGCATTTCTCCCAATCCCTGATCCCACATAGTTCGGGTAAAATATGCGGCCTATAGGCTCATCTGTTATTGTATAACCGCCTTGCAAGTCATTATGTAAATTGGTTCTTTGTTTATATGACATGGCCTTTTGCCAGAAACGTCTCCTGCACTGCAACAATATTTTTGTAGCGTGAATGAAAAATGCACCATTCAAAGCCTTTCTCTGTTTATCATTTAAAGGGATATCCATATTTTGTAAAGCTTTGATCGGTACCATAACAAAGACCGCATCACCATAGTAATATTCTTCAGTTTTACGATATGCATTTAAGCAAGTAATCTTAACGTTTTTACCTTGACCTTTTACAATATTTTCCACTTTTTTGACAATTACTCCTAGCTTTAAGTTATAAGAGAGGTTTACATTTTTATTCCATCCATGTTTGTTCTCTTTAACAAATGCGTTTGGAATTTCATCCATTCCGAATCGTGGTGCGAACATGGGATCAATCCAGTACTGACTAAGTTCCATTCTTAGATACAAAACAAAGCTCTTATTAATCTTGGGCCAATAAATTGAAATCTGAAATAAATTATTCAAGTTATTCAAGCAAACAGCAGTTGCTTATACATGTATATAGAATTAGTTTAGGCTTAAGCCACTACCAACTTCTGAGCATTCATTACTTTCACATCATGAAAGAATAAAAAAAAATCTATGATAGTGAATTGATCTAAAATTGGTAAATTTTGCACAGGTATTTAAAAAATTGATAAAAAAAAAGAAATTTATCATTTGGATATTCCTATAAGATATTTATTGAACAAGAGCTCCGCTGAGGCGGCAAATCTACAAGTAGGTATCATCGACAAAAATGTGCCTTAAAGTAAGATATCAAATTTTTGTTCTAGATGGTTCAACCAGAGCTATGGATTTTTTCCAAACCAAATTGGGGTTTTTTTTTTAAATAACATTTTGAATAACAAAAAAATAATTTAAAAATTATACATTGATTTTTGTTTTTTGATTAATATCAAGATTCAATTTAAAATGACCCGAGAAAATCGGGAATTTTTACCTGTTTTTATTTGACTTTTTGCCCAAATAAACACAATTTGCTAATAATGTCACAGAAAATATGATGAAAGAGAGACATAACTCTTCAAATAATGAGTTGCAAAAATCAAACATATCTTGTAATTTGATATAGCTAATGTGCCAAATATAAACAGAATCATTAAATTCCTTCAAAAGTTATTCAGCTGAAACTAATAATTTCACTTGATAAATTCCTAATAAAAAATGCACAAGAGAGTTGATCACTGTGTTCTGATATAAAATACAGTGAAAGTTGAAAAAAACCGGACGGCATTCGGACCGAGGGTTTCGTCCGGTTTTCTCAGCGGTCCGGTATTCTCAATGTCCCCTTCAGCTATTCAGGATCCTATAAACCGAGCAATAACTTACAAAGGATGCTGCACGTATATTTGCATTTTCATGATCATGAGCAAGTATAATGCTTAATAAAGAAATGATAAAAATACTATACAATATGTTTTTAATTGTTTTTGTCCCATTATTGCATATAAATACAATAAAATTTTGAATTTAAACGAACAGCAGTTACCTCATAATGATAAAGTCAGATTACACCCGCATATGTTTACATTTGGGTAATGGATAATGATTTAACGAACATAGTTTACTTTGTTTGTTTATAATAATGCCCCAATTGTAAATATTGCCTATACCATATTTGTCAGATAAAGATTTTTAAGGTAGGTCTCGGCAAAGTTTCACTGTCTTTAACTAATTTAAATTTGTTACTTATAGACAGCTCTCATCGAATTCTTTTAGGCCATGGAATGGAACTTAGCGCTGATAAATGTCGTTTCCGTTGCGTTGCCATTTTGGGAAATGAATATACAAAAAGCACTGCAGTATAATAATATTCTATGTTCCATTCATACTGATTTTAACTTATCAATTTCTCGTGTATTTTGGCATTTATATAAAAAGGTAACATCTATACCTTACAATGAATCAAACTGGAAAAAGAGACATAATTAACCCTTTCCCCCATGAGCATATTGTGAAAAATGGCCATTTTCACTGAAAAGCCTCCTCTTACAAGTTCAAACTGCTATGAAACTATGAAAAATGCTTCAATACTAATCAAACTTGGCACAAATGTTGACTGGACCATTGCCTTTGTAACGATATGCTCAGTCTTAAATTTCCTGTTACCATGGCAACGAGGGGACATCTCAAAATTGCCAAAAATCACTATTTTGCCTCGATTTTTTCCATCAAAATTTATTTCAAAGTGCTGCAAGGGATTGAGATGGATTCAAAGGCTTTTCAGCGTTGGTTACACGTTACCTTATGATCGACCTGGGGTCATTTTAAGCTTCTCACAAGTCCAAAATTTTTCTTTGCGCATCCCCCTTCTGGCAACCCCTGATGTGCTCACTTTTTTTAGCAACATTTCTCAAACGAAAACATGTGATTGGGACCCAAATAGGACATTTTTTCACTATTTCAGGCCTAAAAAGGGGGGGGGGGGTCGAAAGTGCGTTGTTTCACGTATATATGAGGTAAAGGGTTAACTAATCAGATAATCATTGTTCCGTTACCGCTCAGTTAGCGTATTAGACACAACCAATTGATAAGTACACAGGTTATTCACACCTTCGTCGTTCGGTATTGTCAGGGTTATTGTCTATATAATGGACTTTGTAGTCCCCTTTCAACCGTCCGATATTCGGTTTTTACAGATTCCGGTATTGTCAATGTTTAATACAATAGTTTAAAGAAGGGAACTGAATTATTCGTCCGGTATTTAGAGAGTTCCGATTTTCTCAGCGTCCGGTTTTCTCAAATTTCACTGTACTTGCACGCCAAATATTGTTCATACAATCACTGAAATATCCAAAAAGTTATTATCTAGTATTACTATTAAAAATCAGTTGACTACAGCGCAAATCGAGCATGACCTCATTTTTGACAGTCACAGTAATCCTTCCAGAGTTGTTCTACAGAAACCAATAATTTCACATACAAATTACATGATGGGGCATAACTCTTTTAATAATGAATTGATTGCAGTGAACCTTTGTTCTGATTTAACGTACTTACGTGTCAAATATAAACACAATCACTGAAATGCTTCAAATGTTATTCTGCAGAAACCAATCATTACACTTAAAATTGCTTAAAAAGGGGCATAACTCTATTAACAATAAGTTGATTGCAAAAAACATCGAACTTGACTATAACATATTTACATGCTAAAATATAAACAAAGCCATTGAAATCGTTCAAAAGGTATGCCTCGGAAACCAATTGCCTATGGGAAAAGGACAAACAGACGGACAAAAGGACGGACAACGTCATGCCAAAATTACATCTGGAGGGTGTTATGGCGTATAAAAAAGGTTGATAGAGTTCTAAATGATCCAGTATGAAAAATCTATACGATGAAAACAATAATCATATTCTAGAACAGTCTATTTGATATGTAATTTCGGAACTATCAATATTTCTTTTGTGAATTATTTATGAGTATTATACTAGATATCTTACCAAATAAATCGGAGGGAACTTCAAATTTGAATAAAACTGTTTTAAAAAAGGGTTTTTAATTATCATGTATGCCGTTTACCCTAAGAGCTTCTATTGCAGCATCAGGCCAAGGTCGAAGTTGTGGTTCATCAGGTGTCTGATTGACGTTGCTTGTTAAATATTCTTCAAGTGAATATCTACCCCATTTATTAATCCACGTGAGCCATGTCGTATGACTCGGGTTTGTTGCAAGCTCACGTTTTACCTTCTCTATTGAACATGACAAGTAATCCCCTTGATAAAATACATGTACGAAATATAAAAAATGTAAAACAAACTATAATAATGACGACTGGAAAAGTTGTATCCTCGCAGGCATTTAAAGGAATAGGAATGGATGGATTGATGTCTGTCTGAAATAAATATTCATCATTTAAAAAGAGGAACCATGACAGTTTTCCTATTGACATCAACCCTATAAGAGAGAAATTCTTGTTTTAAAACACTATTTTTACTTGAGAAATATGTTCATGAGCGCCGCCATTTTGGCGTTCTGTCATTCTCGCGAGACAGACGAGAACGAGATTGTGACGTGTTATACCCACTTCCGGTATAGGTGTACACGCTGGTACAACTGAAATATATCTTGATGAAGAACTTATTAATTTTATTGCGTACATTATATATTATTTATGAAAACATCATATGGAACTGAATTGCTTTAATTAATTAATTGAAGACGCCGCGACATTAATTATTGTTTGTCCGATATTCAAGCTTGCTGATGATCCCACCACATGATTTAAGCAATGACTGCTTAATTTGCAAAGATAAACAATTAATTTAATTTGGGTACTATGAAAAAATTCTTCAAATTGACGATATATCCTTTTATTTTGTACTTAATTTTCGCTAGACAAGCTGTGCAAATAGGGTACATCGCCGGTCATGTATCTTTTTTCAGATAAAATATCAACTAAATCCAATATGCTGAGGACGCGATTTTCCGCCATTGACGCTAAAAATGAGAATGGCGCAGGAAAATCGGCAGCTAGACTAATATCGTATGAAAACAAAACTGTCCGTTAGGTTATTTAGGCACCCAGTCAAAACTGGTACCAACAGCAACAGGTTGCCCATTCCCCTATAATTACGCATATTGTTCACTAAAGCTTTTTTCCACGTTATCTACTTACCAAATTCCTTTCCCCGACAGATACGCATTTCTACTACCGTAAATTTAATCCAATAAAACAAAAAATCATAAATCTACTTAATATTTAAAATGATTATTGCTAACTGAAAAAAAAGGTGTTGCTATTTTATGACGTGCTGTAATTTACTGATAGGTGTGGAACCTAATTCCCCTTAAGGTCATTCAGTTCACTGATGAAGCGTAAAAAATAGATGTCTATTTCGTCATTAGAATATTTGACAAGGGTGATTAACCAATCAGGGCAACACTGTGCATGATCAAAAGGTCTGTCGGCACAGAGGCATACAAGGAGCAATAAAAATCGACAGTACACAGTGTGACAGGAACATTTGGTGCAAATTAGGAACAATTAAAATGGACAATGCGCAGTATTAGACACAAGTAGTAAGAACCAGCAATTGTGTGAATAAATTATGCAAATTAGATTTTTGAGCAGCCTATAAAATGATTTGCCTGCAGTTAATATTAGGCTACGATAACAGAACAGAACAGAACGATCATACGTTGGCAGACATGTTAACAATTTACTTTTCAAAAGAGTTCACAGCTTTAAATTTTAAAGTCAGAGTCAAACTGCAAAAATTTAATTATATGTACTATTAAGAACACGTTTTAGTAGGGTTTTTATAATGGAAGTGGCTAGCGTACGGGCCCGTAAAATTTTGATAATAATCCTTTTTTGTTTCATTAAGTTTAATTTTCGACACCTTTAATACGAAAAAAAAAACAAACAAACACTGAAAATGATTGTTGTTAGGCTCTTGAGAATTGCGACAATTACCGACGGTTCTGTATAGAAAGTTTGCATGTTCCGTGAAAGGCATTGTAAAATTCTATTGTCAGTCCCTGGATAGGTTTTATTTAAGGTTAATTAATTGATTGACTGTGTTATGTTCGATATTTATCTACTGTTTTGAAAATTATATAATTATTTTTGCATTTCACCGTTGTTTTTTTTTTCCATTCAATGTTCTTTTTATTTATTTATTCCACTCCGATCATTTTTTATTCGATCCATGTGCTTAAAATTAACAAATATGATTTAATAATTCATACAAATAAAACAACAAATGATAAGCATTAAAATCAACAATTTTATAACGTTCGACTTCCATATAATTTTGAAAAGTGCCGTACGGCTAGACTAGATGGGCTAGACAATACAGTGCGTCCTGGCTAGTCGTTCGTGACTCACGTTCGGCTAGAACTTTCGGATAGCCGTACGTTTCTTTATTTATTATTATTATTATTATTTTTTTTTTTTTGATATTGTTGCGTATTTTGAACCATAAAAAAATCTCCTCTACACCTCCTGTGAAAATTAATTTGTCTGGTCAATACTTTATTATATTAATATTTCCTTACGATTTAACTAGATTTATCATGAATCTAAAGATGTGGGGAAATGACATCACGCGCACCTGTTTTTATACGGCCAATAGGGCCCGTAAGTCTCGTTTACTTTCACTTTCGATTTACCACTTCCGGGTACATCGGCAGACTTATTTACCGTTACGCATATAGGTAACCCGAAGAACTCGAGAGATATAGAAATTAAATTTGCTTCGGTCCTCTTCAGATTTGAAGGAATGGAAAGCTCGGGTCAAAAAATGCAGGTAGGTCAATTATCTGACGGAAAAACGAGGGATTTATAGAGTTTAATAAAACTAGTTTATTTTCGGATAGTGACAATTGTTTCGGATGTTTTGTCAAGGTAGTGAATTCTAGTTGTTTAGCTTTTAGTATTGTTTTAAAACTACTTTTTTATTCTCTTCCTTTTTCAATTATATATACATGTTAATATGGTACCTAGCAAATTATGATTGAATTAAAAATATAATATTTGAATAAACCATTTCAGATGTGTAGACAGGGAAGTATATGACAAGTATAGAATATACAGTTGTTCACTATGGACCATTAATCAACTGTTTGCACTGCCTATGACCCTGAAATATCTATACATCAAAGGTAAATACATGTAAAATAATTAATTAATTTTTAGTTGAGATCGGAAAGATAAACAATTATCAAAATATTTAAATAATTTTTGGATTTCACTGCATGATAATTGATAAGTAAATAAAACATGAAAAATAGTCATGTCTCACATTTAAGAAGATCAATATTTATGACTGTTATATATTATGTGTTGTTGTTTATCTTTAATGTTTATGTACTTCAAATATGAATTTTTGTGTCAATCATGGCCAGCTTATTAAGACTAATGTAAATATCATTTGTAGTGTTTTACTCAGTGAAATATATTCAGGTCTTACACTTGTAACAACATATTTATTGCTTTTTCATTCTGCAGATAAAAAGGGAAAAGATGAAGGAGAATTTGTCCATGAAGACCTTCATTGCAACTACCATCTTCCAGTTCCTTAATTTGAGAATGATATCAGAGAACACACAGTTACAGTGCAATATTGGTTTAATATAAGTCACTGAGAATAGTCAAATGTATTTTCCTGAAGAAGATGAATGACATCCAGCACAAAAATCTTAATGTAAAAGAGTATGATTTTATGGTGTTTGACACTATGAGTCCATAATCAAGTTAACTTGTTAATGTCACAATGATAGAAACAGAGTAAAATATCCACATTTCATTGCAGTTTTAAGTATTAAAACTAGATACTCTATATATACCAAAGTAGAAAACACACCAGAGATAAGGATTTTCATGGAATCACAGTATAGTCATTTGTCATTATGGACATTAAATGACTATGAAGTAAAGATGAAAAAGAAATAGCAAAAATATTATATATCATCTACTACTAATATTGTGAGGTAATCATTAATAAGCTCACAAATTTGCATTCAAAGATTTGATATCAAGCTGACCATTTTTCAATTAGAATATGATTTATAACTCTATGATAATGTGTTCATGTTAATTTTCAAAGTCTTTATATTTGTAAAAGGAAATATTCTTATTCTTGTATCAGTAGACATTCACAGTGTAAAGTTACATTGTCCAAATAACTAATAATAATTTCAAGTGCTTTCCTGAAGTTTTTCTTCCACTGAGTGGAATATCAGTGTGATATACATGTATATGCTAAGCAGTGCACTATAAATTGTGTAAAAATAAAAGTTTATCAAACTTATGAACTGTTTTTTGTTTCTACTATTTGGCATATATTTATAGCAGTGCTTGATCATAAGGGTTCATCTGCAAAATAAGTGTCACTGTGTACTTTTATTCTCTAACAGCAATGGCTAGATTACTTGAATATGCAAGCATTGACTATATTAAATACTATGCATGTCATTTGAATTTTGTCTGTCCTGAAATCGAAACAGACACTATCTAAATAATATTGATGAAAAGTTCTTGACAGCTCTTCAATGACTACATTTACACATATTTACATGGACAGAAGTTAAAAGCATTGTGTGTTTTTTTTTAAACATTGACAATTTTGAAACAGTCCCAATGGGTATATTAAAGTATCAGGGATGTAATTGTTTTGTCTCAAGTGCAAACCCTAAGTTTTGCACGATTTGTATAGATAATTCACTTTTGGTCAAATGTCAACAAGTTCAATACATTATAAAACAGGAAATTTGAAACCCAAAGAAGTATATGGTATGTAATAACTGCCCCTCTGATACTAAAATCTTTCAAGGAATGCAGAATTGCAAGTCTTCTCCAATTTTGTGATTAAGAGACAGACTTGGGCTTTAAAGGACTAGCAAGCTAGTGTTTTGCTACAGAATACTCAACACAGATGAATTACATTAATATTGTTTACTCTGGTATTACTACCTGCCATGTACAATGCAAATCATGGCTTTTCTCAGAGCAGTGAAAGGCTATTACTGGAAGGAAATTTACACATCTTGTCTCAGAAACAAGTTTTTCTTTGAGATGATTTTTTATGATATTTAAATGATGGTTATAGATTACATTACTTTTACAATTACAGTGATCATGGTGATAGTATGAAATGAAACTCAATCAAGATAGAAACATTTTAATGCAGATAATTTATCTTTTTACCATTCTTGTCATCTTACAAGTCTATTTAAAACAATTTTATCTTAACTGTTTTGAAAATACATGATGCCTGGTTGAAGCTGTTTTGGACAGCCATTTGCAGAAGATAAATTATCTTTGAATAATTAAGTTAATACAATGTTACAAATGACAGGTTATTTATTTCTAACAAAGACAGGTTATTTATTTCTAACAAAGACAGATATTTTGTTTAACATTTTTACGCTGACATATATCTTTGAAGTGTCTTCAACCTTAGTTTTTATTAGAATACAAACATTCAGTCAGACAGTTTACACAAGACATGGAGCTTTAATAAGCTTTAATTCAGTCAAAATCTGTAATGGCCATGTCTGTACCACTATGTACTCCAAGACTGTGTATGGACATTTCCTTTCAACTATGTCTGGTGGTATCACTATTTGGTTTCTAATTTGATGGTGAACACTCCAAAATAAATCAAGAGCCATGACAAGTACTCAAGATCCAACCATGAAATCAACTACCTGCATATAAAGAAAATTTATCATTAGTTGAAAGCAATAATAATTGGTCAGCTATAAATTTTAATCATTTTCATCTTGTTTTGAATAGAAAATAATGTTAAAAATGAAGAAACACTTCTTGGTGTCCTAGTTTTTGTAGATTTGCTTTGACAACAGTTTACTGATCTTTAAAAAAAATATGATAGTGACTTAGTTCTTTTAACCATTTACTGAACATTATTTAACTAAAAAATATGACCCACTTACTTGAAAAAAATACTTTAAACAGTATTTAACATGAATTAACTACTGTAAACTACATATGCCATTATTTACAAAAACGAGAACATTATGTTATACAAAAATATTTATTTTTCATTAATGTAGTTGAAGTAGCTTTAAGTATATATTTCTTACCAAAACGCTTTTACAGCAGAGCATGCATGTTGTTTACATCGGATACCAGTTGACGTCTTTCATCTCACCACTTTTCTCAGTCTAAATATCTACAGGAACAAAATATTTCATTAAATTTATGGCAATTTAAATTGGTAATATACAGCTTGAATGTTTGTGCCATATAAAGATAATAATAATAAATAATATTTTCAGTTAGAAGAAAATATATTCAACTAAAACACACTGATAATCATATTGAAACGTTTATCCGAAATATGCGCTGTCCGAAATTTCTAAACATTATATACTTCTGAGAGATAATCAGGTAGCGCTATAGAAAATTGATAAAATCAAATTCACCAGTCTGAAGTCAGATGCGAATGATGATGTATCAAATAACAAATTTATTAGATTTACATGGACATGAAAATATTACAACATTTATTGCGATAAACTGAATTCGAAATGACACACCCACCTGAAGATTATACGAAGTTGTCTTTCATTGATACTTGTTCACAAGATGAAACTATTTGCATTTCGTTAAAAACAAAAAACTCTGCCAATTTCCACATATCCTTTGCTTTTCCGTGTAAGTTTTACTTTAATACCGGCATACAAGTATTACCCAATATAGATAAGCAATGTTGTTGATATTTGTTTGTACCCGGAAGTGCAAAATATCGTGAAATCTCGCAAGTCACATGACGAGACTTACATACCCTATACACAAACATGGCCGCGCTTACTGATTTGTAGAAATCGGTGATTTAGCGATTTAAATTTTGATATCATTCGTTTAATATTATTATTTGGCGGCAGAAAATTTGCAGATTTATTATTTATAGTATTCTTTTTCTGAAATCAAGTTTCTATTCTAACATTGTCTTTCCCTTTAAAATCGTAAAGAAAAATCAGTTTCAATATAAATTATAAATGTTACAGTGATCAATAAAGAAATAAGCACAAATAACCGATTGTATCCGTCATTAAATGATGTCAAATTAAATGTTACATGAATAACACTCGTGACATGAGTACAAATTACAAATTATAGATCCAAAATGTGATTTTTAACCATAAACATTATTTTAAAATTTGCACATTATAACCAGTTTTTCTTTCGCCTATAGTACCGGTGCTTTTGGAAAGAAATTGCTTATTTTCGCATTACACACTGAAAACTTTATTCAAAAATATGCCGGTTTATTTATTTCATACCTTCAGAGTATTTCCCGTGATTAGAAATACATAAATTCTGTTGATAAATCAATTTCCGAAAGACGTCATGTTACGCTGATTTGAGCATAGTGCTAAGGTACGGAAAACAGCAGAACCTATTGCCTGTCTTGACCGTTATTTTTGACCAGCAATTTTGGAAAGAGAACAAGTAGAAGGCAGCAAGATCTGGAGGTCTGGAGAATGTGGGGGATGAGGAAGAACTTGACTTTCTCTTGTTTTAAAATGTTGGAAGATATTGCAGAGGTAACGTATGAGCTTTCATAATTATAAGCCCATGTTGCTTCTATCATAACTAAGCTTTTGCCAACCATTTTCATATATTCAGTAGTCAATGGCAGTGTGTATTCAAATGACGAATTCGCTACACATCGATAAATTTAATTCGTACAGGTATATATCATTGCAAATTCATTGAATAGAGTTTTCCAGTCGTATCAAGATTGTTCGAAATTTTCTCGTGAATATCGAGCTTCAGCGCAATAAGCAATTCTTTTCGAGCAGCCCTTGTGTTAATTTTGGCTAAATAAACTACAAGTGAATATTAAATAGTGTTTACTGTAACTTCATTTCTACTTACTAATTCCATTTATCTTAAGTCTCTGTTTTAATCCCTCTGTCTTCTTCAGCTAGGTGTCCCATCCTGGCCAATATTTACTACAGTATGTGTCTTCATGTTCTAACCACTCTAAATACAGAACAAGTAGTATTCAAGACACATACATGTTATCGGCTACTTTCAAAACAAAAGACCCCAGAGATTTTGTGATTATGTGATTGTATATCTATTTAACCAGTACTTTGTTCATCATTTAATCACAACTTGAAATATTGTTCTGAAAATTGAATATTATAGTTGAAAGCTGACCACACCGTCACTTATCGGCAAACTTATTCAAACTGTTGTGATTCTACATGTATGTTGATTGTTTTAAAGTTATCTAACCATTACAGATGACTGTTTTGTGTGTAATGATTTGATAAAGGTTAATCATTACCTGATATCTTTATAGGCGGGTCTCCGTTAACAGTAATAAAGGCATTTTCGTTGAAATTTTGAAATGGTATAATGTCGATATGGAACAGTTTTATATAGTGCCTTGTTAGAAAGTGGTTATAGGGGAGTCTCATTGCGCCACCTATACAAATAGAAAACTAATATATAAGTTAATATATTTTGCAGATCTATATTTTTATCAGTAATGATCTAAAATTAATAATCGCAAATCATATAACAAAGTAAAGAGAGCAGTTAGACCCGTTTTAACAAGTGTATATGATACTATGAAGAAGATCCGGTGACTAAATACACAAGCAAAGCAACAACATATTATGTTTTATGTTTAAGAGTTTCTCCACTTTATTTTCAAACAATAAAGTATAATTCCATGATTTGCTTTTCATCAATGATATGTCATTGACAGGTGATTGCTGATCTATTAATGGATAATAAATGTTTTAAATTAATATCTGCATATGATATAACAAAGTTAAGAAAGCAGTTTATATAACTTAAAGTATCCGTTTGAACACGCGGTACTATAAAAAGAGAGATACGGTCACTATATATACAAGCAAAACAACAAAATATTGTGACATTTTCTTATGACTTTCTCCACTTAATCATTTTTTAAACAAAATGTTCTGACAATTTTTTATTGTATGAGTTACATTTCAACCAATGTACAAGCCATTGACAGTTATATTATTGCAGTGTTATAGCTACTAGTATTTCTTACCTTCACCGTAAAGACCTGGTGCAAAACCTTTTCTGATCGTATGAATTCTACCTCCAACTTATCTCTCTTCC